>NC_056730.1:300319168-300321668 GCF_019279795.1 Protopterus annectens | reverse complement strand
AGGGGTGAGGGGGTGAAGTTTGCACTGAACCTATCTGCCCGGATGTTGGCAATATCAGTTGGTTCTGTATATCTATTGCCATTGTGCTGTAGATCACAGCAGATCTGAGTGTCACCACTGAGATTCTTGACATAGCTGTAGAATGCTTTGTGGTTGTCTTTAGAATCAGTGGTGATTTTATTTTCGTAACTAGCTTTGGCAGATTTTATGAGGGATATCAGATTCTTACTAAGGCTGACCAGGGAGTTCCTGCAATCTGGGGATTTTACTCTTTTTTGCAACAGCTTCTTCCTTCTGTTGTAGAGTTTGTTTATGGCAGAGGACCACCAGATTGGCTTCCTTTTTTGGAGGATAGCATCTTGGTTCTGTAGGGGAATGGCATGATCCATGCACTCGCGTATGTGCTTATACAGTGCATTTGTATAGGATTCAGCAGTCATACCTCTATTTTCCATCTGTATGGGTGTCATGAAGCTTGCCACTTCTGTCTTAAGAAGCATGAAGCTGGCTTTGGAGAAGTTTTTAAGGCAGCTTCCTTAATGGGGGTGGGGCAGGATTTTGATGTCTAGGGTAATTAGCTTGTGGTTGGATCTGAACAATGAGGAGTTGACCTCTGGCATGAAACATCAGTTGCCCATATTGGTAATGACCAGTTCCAGGATATTGCTGCCCCCGGTGGAGTTATGGACAAAATGATCCTGGCCATTGCAATTTATGAATTCCAGAAAGCGTTGAGCAAATGAGTTAGTACATGAGTAGTTTTCCCATTTGATGGTGGGGTAGTTGAAATTGCCCATTATTAGAGTATTGGGCTGTACCTTAATATTACCCAGTATATCAAGAAATGTGGAGTAGGCATCCTTGGGCATGGTGAATTGCAGTCTTGCCCAGTGTTAGTTGCACATGGATAATTGTGGATGCATTATGTTGAGCAACTAGCCTGGAGGTGTGTATATCCTTGATGAATATGAACATGCCTCCTCCTTTTGTGTTTCAGTCCAAGTTAGGTCACTGAAAGGTGTGGTATGAGTTATAGCCTTGTAATGCAGGGGTGCTCTCTTGAGCCTTGAACCTGGTCTCCGTCAATGCACAGATGTCGATGTTCTCCATTTTAAGGAGTGCCTTAAGTGAGTGCATTTTGAGGTTTAGACTTCTAGCATTGAGTAGCATTACCCTCAGATTTTGCTTGCTTATACCTGCTATGGTGGTGAGTTTGTCATTTGAACCTTGCCTAAAAAAAAGGCACTATAGGGGTGGCAAGAGTCTTAGCCAGTATCCAGAATCCCAGGGTCAACAGGTTCAGGCTATCTCTGGCAAAGCATCGTAGTCTGACAATCATGTCGTCCCAGGCAGATAGACACTGGATCCCCTTAGAATGACACCAGAAGCCTAGCCAATTACTGAAGTCAATCATTTTGTCCTTGTATTGTGGTATCATTCTGGGTGATGGCAGGATGCTACTCAGGGCTAGGGTCATACCTGCCTGGGCTACATGATCTGAGAACTCCTCCATGTCTCCTTTCATGTAGTCCAGGGCATTACAGCTCAGGACATTCACACCAACATGGGCAATGACCGAGTCATATTTGTACTTGTTGTGGAGTGACCTGAGTGCTTGCATTATGTGGTGGATCCTGGCACCTGATAGGCAGCTGACAGTAACTTTCTCCTTGTTTAGCCTGGTGAGTGGGACATCAGTGTACCTGACTATAGAGTCACCTATGACTAGTGTGTTGGGTACTTTGTTTTTCCTTATGGGCTGAGGTTGAGTGGCACACTGATTTTGTGGGTTATGTGTCATTTGGGTAGTGTTGGAGGGGGTGGTTGCTTGTGTTTTAGCTTTGGAGGTCTCTGTTGTTTGGGCGGATTTTTATTGAGATCCTCCATGAATGTAGGTGTGCCTTTTGTGTTACTATGTGTGGGTTTAGGTGATGTAGGTTTTTATGGACTATCTGTTGAATGTGGTGTAGTGCAGGTGTTTACCTTCTCCTCTTGACTGTCTAGTGCAGTCTTGTCTGGAGAGAGCTTGGCTTCCAGTTTGGTTATATAAGTGCATCTGTCACAGGTTGTAGTGTTGGGTAGTAGGAGGAAAAGGTTGTCAGTGTACATGAGGCAATTGCTACATTGCCCCAAGATGCCCAGATTCATCAGGTGGTCAAGGGAAACTATTGGGAGCTGACTCTTACACATGCCTGGATAGGTGCTTATTTATTAAAATACTAAAACTGGTTTCCTCATAACAAGTGAGGAAAGTTGAGTGCTGCTGTAATTTGTAGATTATTTAGCACTTGCAGCAAGTTTTGAACAAGTGCTTAGCACAACAAAACAGTTTTGAGTGCTAAAACTAGAAAACTGACTAATTCTAATGGAAAATTAGAAGAGCAGAATTTATGACACCGGGAATAGTTTAACCCTAGTTGAACGACGCTGCGCAATGTGCAAAACTTCGCAAACACAGGTTTTTAAACAGAAAGATGAAAGGGATAGAAATAGCCCAAAA
>NC_056730.1:300289168-300316668 GCF_019279795.1 Protopterus annectens | reverse complement strand
TATGTGTTTAGATTATTGGTGAAGATAAGATGGGGGAGAGAGAGAGATGACAGTTAACAAATATAAATTCTTGCAGTGGACACAGCTTTAATGATCATTTCTCTACTCATTACTCTACAGGGATTATTACAACAACTATGGTGTTGGGTAGTCATATGTTTGTACACAGTATAATTACAGCCTTCTTATAGCTGCTTTATACTTTTCTCTTGCCTGGAAGACTTGTGGGGGGAATGTTTGTTAATACAACATGACTGTTTCTACCCATTTTCACCATAGTCAGGGTTACATATGTGCAATCATACTGTGTGTGTGTGCATGTATGCGTGTGTGTGTGTTTGTGTGTGTGTGTGTGTGTGTGTGTGTGTGTGTGTGTGTGTGTGTGTGTGTGTGTTACTGACATACTCTGCCTTGATGTCTATCGAGTCACCCTGATTGTTGGCAGCAGGGACCAGTAGCCGTGACAGCATGACACTTTTGAATATTTGTTGGGGGAGACCACTTGGTGTACGTACTTATCTTGCTGTCATTTGCAGCCTTGGGGTTGGGCTGTGGGTGTTGGACAGAGTATTACTACTGGCTTCTTATAGCTACTTTATACCTTCTTTCACCTGGAAGATCTGTGGAGGGAATTTATGTTGACACTACCTGACTGTTTCTATGCATATTCACAAAATGCTACTTGAAATTATGCATACTGCTTATTACCACTCCCGAGATTCATACCGTGGCTGTTTCTGCTAAAAATAAAACATGTTAGTGTTTCATCACAATGAGCTACTGAGAAACTGCTGTGACTTCCTTGAATGTTTTCTGTCTAATTCTCTCTTGGTTGTACAATCTGACCTTGTGATTACAACATTCTTTTATATACATTCCTATACATACCTTTTGACATAGCACAGTGTGGAAAACAATGGTTAACACATCATTACTATTCTGATATCAGATCTTGGTGCATGAAACATTCCAGTCATACAATACCAGAATAAATACAACCTGTGTGGGGTTTTCACTTTTATTGACAGGTAATTACACTTTTATTGATATATGACCTGTATGTCACTATTACTTTCCTGCTGGTTTCTCATACCCATTTTTAAATACTGCAGGGTGACATTCTACTAAGTTTTATTTATTTACCCTACATAATACAAGCTAAATTGTTACTCACAAGCTTTGTGACACAGCCTTTGCAGCCTGCTGGCATGGACTTTCAAGTTCACAGCCCTCTCATCTGCAGCTGTACAGGATATAAGAAAACACATTTATGCATAGCTATCTATCACATACACAGGCTGGTCTTTGGAGAACACTTATTTTGACTAATAGTTACACATGGCTAGAGCATTCCCAGGCCAGGCATCTTGGACCTACTGGTCCAAAAGGTCCCTTTTCATCCACTTCAAGTCGGCAAAGTGATGCCGAACCTGCTCACTAGTCTGAGGGATGCCAGTGGCAGTGGTGATATCTCAGTCAAGTTGCTCCCACACCTCCACTTTGTATTGGGAACACTGGTACTGGTCCTGCAGCAGTCGCCCTTCATGGTCTTTAATGAGGAGTCCAACCATGACCCTGGACTCCTGAATGCCCCAGTGCTGCGCCCAAAAGCCCACACCTTCACCAACACCTGCCACAGTGCCTACAGTATGCAGCTACAACTGGTTATGAGCTGTATTCCCACCTGTGTGGTTTAAATAGAGCCAGTTTTCTGCCCTTTACCGTGATTGGACAGTTTTGAAACTTCTGAGCTAAGCTAAGCACCGGGCAAACCTGCTTAGCTAAGATAACTATTGCTTAAATGGGTAGATGCTTAGCCCTGCTTACCAGTGCATAAATCTGCTTAGCTATGCTAAATCTTGCTTAAACTTTAAATTTCATTGATACCTCATGTTTAGGGCTGCTATACCACCCTGGTTAGCATATACATAATAATATTCACTACCTACTTATGAAAATACATTTTAGTTGTGTTTAACATATGAAAATATTTGGATTGCTGTGGGGCTCAAACTGTGTCTGCCTGCATGTTAAGCGAATGCTCTAACTCCTATGGTATTCCAGTTTTACTATTTTTATTATATATAGTTCTAATTAACTTCTTTCAAAGTTTAAACGCTGCTATGCATAGGTGCATGATGGGCAAACCCACGCAGCTATGCTTAAACTTTATTCTGGACTGAAAAAAATAAATAAATAAATATAAACATTAAACTTAAATGTCCAGATTTTAGCCTTATATTTTTGGTCCATTTGTCATACACTTGTGGCTTTCTGGCAGATTACTGTCAAAGCATTAAAAATTCAGTTAGAACATACTGACAGGCATTTGAGTTTTAGACTTCATACCCTTCAGCAAATTCATGCTAATGCGTAACCTGTTATACTATCAACTTTATGAGCGATACTTAAAGATTGTTCCTAGTGCTTTTTCATGGCTTTCTCCAAATTTCTTACTCTAAGAAGTTGAGAGGTATACTGCAGACACTCTCACCACCATTACATTGCGGTACAGCAAATATGGAGTACAGGGGGCATGTGTATTGTGAGAGCACTAATCTCAGACACACCCCTGTGCTCATACACAGAACTGTGTACTTTTAAGAGCATGGCAGCATGCCTTCATACATATGCATGGCACACTGTCGTGTTGCACAAGAACGGTCCCTTCCATGCAAGAATAAGCTATTCTTGCACTGATTTTTGCTGAATCCCGTGGACTATTTTCAGCTTTTAAGAACAGTTAGTATAGTAAAATGTTTATCCCTTTCCTTTATTATTTTCTCTAAACATTATGTTTTTAAATCTTCTCTTCCTTTCTTTAACTCTTTTCCATATTGATTTTTTTTTATTTCTTACTGTGCACCAATCATCTTCTTCCTCACTTTCCTCGTCTGTTTCTTTTCCCTTGTTACTTTCTTTAACTTCATGTATAACTCTTTATCAGTCACATCTGTTTGTACATTTTCTTGTATAACGCATTCTTCTGTCTGTTTCTCCTGTGTAACTTCATTTTCATGTGCTTGCACGTTCATTTCACATTCTAGCCATCAATGACCAGCATTGCCGGATTTTTTGCACTTTAAATCACATTTTTTACATTATGCCCTGTTTTACCACATAAATAACATCATTTTTATCACATTCATTGATTAAATGATCATTTTTCCACAAAAATAACAAATCTTTGGTTGACCCCTATGTTTCACAACCCCCCTATTTCCATGAACATTAATAATACTAGGTACATGCATAACATTATCATTTTCCATTTTCAGTATTACTTCACATTCCCATCCCCCAGTCCATAGTCCTCTTTCATCATATATTTTTGCAGTGCCCTTTACTTTACAAATAGTTAACAAATGTTCTTTCAGTTCTTCTGCTTCAACTTCAATTCTAAACCGGATCATTATTCTTTTTTTTGTTTGCCTGTAAAAAGCTTGCACTGCATATTCTGACCATGGATACATATTTTTCTTTTATTCATATGCACCCAAAAACATTTCCGTGGCCTGCTGCAATGAAGCTGACTGAAAGGCAATCTATTAAGAAGAAAGAAGTTATCACCTTGCAAATGAACTAATTAATCAATCTTCTCAAAGTGCCACCAAAGAGAGAGAGAGATTTTTTGTGAGTATATTAGAGAAATCACAAACAGAATCAGTGATTGCATGATTGCAAGTATAAAAAGTGCACAAGCACAACTCCATGGTACTAAGGTACTATGAAGATTCCTGAGAGCCACAACTAGTGGGTACCAGCATTGCCCCATGAAGTTTTATTCTATGAAATGGTGAGGAAATGGGAGTTTATAAAAATCAGAAAGGGTGATGAACTAGCAGTGAAATATATAGAATAACACATGGATGCATGTATGGTTACACAGAGAAGGATCTTCAGGAACATCTACAGATAACTCTCACCACCTGTGCAGATGACAACAATCCTCATGGCACTCATCTTTTATGACAGGGGTACCAAATGGATGCATGGTTTTCACCCCTTAGGGAATGAATGGGTAACTTGAGCATTCTAAATGTGAGGCTTTGAGGGTAAGAGTGAGATAGGATCAATAAATAAAAAAATGTACTTAATATTTAAAGAAGAAATTAACTGATGTAGAAAGAAAGAAAGAATGAAAGAAAGAAATAAAATGAATAAGACAACAATTTAATACCTTACAGTAAAATTCTTAAGGGTAGTTCTAACACAGGCTATTGGCTTGTTTTAATGAAATGGATTAATTTCAGAGTTAAACAAAAACGCTGGTTAAAATATATAGTTTCCATAGTACAAGGTTAGTCTCTTTTGGGAGAGTGGACATTGGTTTCTCAGAAGTGAGAGAGCTGTTTATGTTTGCCATGATAAGTACTTCTGCCAGAAGTTTGGGGTTTGAGGAAGAGAAGAGTATGACATACGTGTGCCAAAATAAATAAGAATGCTGTTAGGCAGGACTTTCTTGTGCATCCTTGATGTGCTAAATCTCAGAAATCATATACTTGTTTGAGCTAGAGCAAAAACAAGTGATTGTGATCACTGTGCATTACTGTGAAGAGTTTTTCCCTTCCTCAATGTTGTGTGATCATGGAGTGGATATATCTATAGATATATATGGAACATGGGGCTGTTGTTTCCACATGTCGGAGGCAAGTGGCTTTTACATTGTCCTGTTACTTTGTATGCAAGTGGTCTCTTTCAAAGATTTGTAAACAATGAAGTACAACATGAACAATTTTATTTTACTCTCTCATAGCATAAACTTTACGGAGAGAGAGAGAGTGAGTGAAAGTGAGCCTAAGAATTTCTACACCATTTGCTGAGCTCTGGATCTTCATATGAAAAGTGAAGGGGGATGCTGTCATATGTACCCAAAATATTAGAACCATAGAAGATCACAACTTAGGTAGTGGGGAAAGAAATCAGAGACATGACTGGTAATTTATCAATCAGAGGATATGCCCCTTTGAAAGTGCAAACAAAGAACTTTAGTACTGAGCTCAAGGAAGACAGATAAACATGTTAATCAGACCACAAGACATAAAAACATTGAAAATATACACAAAAGAAATGCTATTAAATTTAAAAAAAAAAATCCTTGATAAATGTATTTTACAGGGAATACATAGCAATAACCTAAAACGTATAAGGCTGTATTTTTGAGTGAAGAGAATTTTGTCTGGAAATATAAAACAGGTACTTTTGTGAGTTGTAATGCCTAGCAGGTGGACTATATTGGACAGTATCAGATCACAGAGACTGATTCTGAGGTATCGCACAATAGGAAGAGGTTCTCATTGTCTCTAAAAGGTTACGATATCACAATTTTTGCCACCCTATTGGCTACTGGCCATCATTACTCTAAGACACTCAGCCATATGCTTTTTAAACTTGTCAGATGAAGCATTTTTTATAGTTATTTTTGTAAAATATTTTTTTCAGACCTGAAGAGAAAAAAACGAAATAGCAATTTAAAGTGGTTAAAACCTGCAACCTGCCCAGAGTAGAACAGAAGTACCTTATAATACTGTTAGATTTACACACCATTAAATATTATTTTGTACATGCATGCATGTGTGTGTGTGTGCGTGTGTGTGTGTGTGTGTGTGTGCGCGTGCGTGCGTGCGTGTGTGTGTGTGTGTGTGTGTGTGTGTGTGTGTGTGTGTGTGTGTGTGTGTGTGTGTGTATTTTCGAGGGAAATTACTAATGCTATTTCTGAAAGGGTAGTTTGTATAACTGGTGTTAAGATCATAAAGTCTGAGATCTGGGTATCCGAACAAACTGCATCAGCTAAATAAGAGAATTCAATTTGCCTTCAGCAAACTAAGCATAGCATGCACTGTTTAAAAGATTCACAGTACCCTTGTTGCATATATCATGAAAACATGTAGAAGAAGCACCTTAAATTTTAATAAACAAATGATTTTAATGTCATATTTATGCCTTAACATATACAAAGAATGAAAAAATTCATTTTAGACAGAACACATATACTCCTTTCAGGTCTGAAATCATGCCAGCATTATGTATATATGTCTTGATTTCATTTGTTTGGTTTTCTCTGAAAATAACCGAAGCTGCATGGTTGTTTCAACTGACTGTTTTGTAAAAGTCTATTTACATAATGCCACTCTGGGCTGAATTCTATCCTAACTTCAAGTGATAATATCTCTCTTTATACATATATTCTTATGTATGTATCATGAGAGGACCCCTTGATAACCCACTTTAACATTGTCTTGCACAACCTACCGTAATAGCTTTCAGAGAAATAGAAAATAGAATTTCAGATATGTTCTAGCCTGTTACAGCATGGAAAATGCATGCATTTTGAAAGCATATTATTGTTGGCTCTCATCTCATAAGACTAAAACAAAGATATGGTTTGAATGCATACTGAGCTTGTCAAAATATACATTTTTGTGAAACAAATTGCAATTCCAGAGCACTAAAATGACTACATAAGACATCTCCTGGTACCTAGCAATAAAGGTCATTTTTTTCTGTAACCATATAAAGTATTATAGCAAATTGCTCAGGATAATATACAATTACCCTTAGCTGCAAAATGTGCTTAGCTGATTGTTGAAGCTATGAAGATACATTCACAACTTTATCTTCTTGTAATATTTTTACCCCATATTCTGCATGACTCAAAACTGGGGTTGGGTGGGGGAAGCATAAGCCCAGTGACAAAAAAAAATCTGTATTCATTTCAAATAAATAAGGATTTTATTTGTGATAGAATTGCAACACATGGAATAAATAGTTAGGCCATCATTGTAGTCTGCATACTGAACAACGGTTCAGCATGGTATCCAAACTGAAAACAAAGCATCCACAGACTGTGGCAGTAAAGGCATATAAACTAAAATCACTTGAACCTGTTTTTGAAAGTCTATATCTCTCTCCTACTTAATTAATATTATTATAAAACTTTCAGAAAATAGTAACATGGTGTTTGTCTACAAAACAGTCATAAGGCTAATGTTCTAATCTCAAACCTTTCAGTGCAGCATGCCTCTAAATTTAGCACCACAGCTTTAGCCACTAGAAAGCATGGTATTATAGTCAAAGCATGTTGCGACTTGGAAAATATATATATTTTTTGGTGAAATATATATAAGGCTTTTACTTCTAATCCAGTAGCAACTCAGTAATGAAGTAATCTAGGCCATTACTATGTTCTATGTCCTCAGCACTCCCAATGTAAATGGGGCATAATGCAAACATGACACTGTGTCAGTGAACCCCTGTAAACATACTGATGTATCGTAAATGGCCATATCTCATCCTTCTTTGAAATTTCTTTATGAAATTCCAGAGTGCAAAAACATGATGATCTTCTACAAAAATTATAAGACTTCTATTCAACCCTTACTGGCTTCAGTGCAACACTATGCAGATCTTGACATCAGTGCACTAGTTTCTCAAAAATCTGGCATGTAAACTCTGGCATTATAATGAAACTAAAGTATTTTTTTCTAAAATATCAAATATTTTTACTTCCAATATAATTACAGCTCAAGAAAGCAATAATTTAAGCCATTGTTGTACCAGTGTACTGAGCAGAAGTTCAGCACAGAATCCACATGGAAAGTAGTATGGAAAATCAAGTATAATGCAACATATCAGATTATCTGAGTAAAGGCATATGAACTAAGCCGTTGTATCCTGTAATTGAAAGAATAGTTCTCTGTCCCATTATACCTCCAGTAGGTTATGAAACTTTAATGTACTAACAGGAGAATGCTCACCTAGAAATCCTAAGACTGCAGTTCTAACCACAGAGCATCCAGTCCTGCACACCTCTGAATGTGACCTCACAGCTTCAGCAGACTGAAAGCATGGCATTGTAGCCACAGCATGTTATAACTGAAAACGAATACATTTTGAATATGAAATATTTTTACTTCTGATATAAAGAGAATGTATTAAAAATATATCCTGGAGAGCAGTTTTACCTGGTCTACTGTGGAATAATCAAATAGCCTCAGCTGGAAAACATAGTGCCAGACTGCAATAACCAAATCCCTCTGAAATGCTGAAATTACTAGTGGTAAACAAGAGGTCATATATCAGTCCTAAGTCAGTCAACAAAAGAAAAAAAAAAAAAAAAAAACAGGACTGCAATAAGATAATTGGGTACAAAACACATATATTGTCTCAGTGGGCTATACCCTTTTTGCGATAATGCATCAACTTTGGAGGAAAAATATCCAAAGCAATATTTTTCAACTTACTGCTTTTACACACAATGTTACCAGCAAGCCATATCCTTTTTATTGAACATTGTAATGATGATGTGCTTTGACATATAGCATACCTTTTCAACCCAATCCAAAAAGACAACTATCTCCTCTGTACAGAAGAGAGTGAAGCCAATGATCAAAGTAATTTCTTTCAACCTGTTGATTGATCTTGGAAACACATAACTGCCTCTTCCCTTCCCCTAAAATAGCCATATGATGATTATTTTGGATGACTTGTGTAATTCTCTTTTGATTTCATATAAAGCCCATCCTTCCAAAATAAAATAGTCACATTATTTGCACATTTCTGATGTGGTATTGTGAATAAAGGTTGTGATGAAAATCCTCTCTTTGTTAGTAAATGTGCAGCCATATCAAGGAGCTTAGGAGCTTGTATAAACTCTACTTTACCTGCTACTGTTCAGAGTCTGGAAGACCTTTTTTGGGTCATCAACACTAAATTGTGCAGGGCACTGGTCTGGGATGTGGGGACTGCCCTGAGCACCAGTTGACCTAGCTATGACTAAAGTAGGCTAAACAGATTGACTAGATCCCTGGCAGTATCTATATCTACCCAAAATAGTTCACAGTCTATTGGTCAGCCAGCAGGGTCGGATGACCATTATGTGCAGTACTGCAAGCAGTAACACTAAGCAGTACCACTAACAGAAGCTGCCAGCATATGCTGTTGTTCTACCTCTGCTCCTGTATTTAGCATCCTATCATCTATACCACAACTCTCAGCCTTCAGAGTGGATATGCACCAGCACTCAGTGCCACCACTCAGTGCCACCACTTTAAACATTTCTGAATATGTCTGCCATTTTGATCCCATTCATTTACATACTGTTTCTGTCTCATTTACATAGGAGTCCTCATTTATAGATCATTCTGGACTTCTTAGCATGCATTGCATACCACACTATTATGACCATTACACTGCTTCACTATCCATGTCTTAGAATTGTCCATTTGCTGCTCAAGGGCAGTGCCATCATGAGTCTACACTGCACACTGTACTGACTATTTATAACCCCCTTCTCAGAGCTTTAAATAACAAACAATACAATTGCAGTGGATCAGTTAGTGTACTTTTATATAAATGTGCAAAAGAATCTATATGCTTATGTTATATCCAGATCAACATTTTCCTTTTCAATCACTGAAGATGCATTCATATCCAAAATAAGAATTTGCTAGCCAAAAGTTATAATGCTTAGGACAAGTACTTTACCATACCTAGTACATCAGACCACTTCTTTTAGAATGTCATTTGACTAGGCTACATGTGTTCTTCTTGTGTTTATGAGTATGTTCTACAGTTATTTACTATAGGCCATGTGACTGTAAACATGACTGATAATAATGATCTGTTTTATCTGATTGTCATATGTATCACACCATATTCAGTTGGGATTTTTTTCTCCTGTGGCTCCACTCTGAAAATGAGGCCTGACCAAAGTAGTAAATGAAGTAAAGAATAAATAACTAAGCAGAATTTGTATGTTTGTTCTAAAAGGTCTACAACTGGGATGAACTCTGAGGAATCTTATTCGTCTTATCTGGTACCAGTTAGGACTTTGGCTGTTGGATACCTAAAGCCAAGATAAAAAACAAGTGTTACATGAGGTCTTCCTATGCAATAAGGTACTGTTTACTGGCACATTGACATACTTATTTTAAAAAATTACCTACCTGAGGAAAATAACTATATTAAATGTTTGGATGCCTGTTGCAGTTCAGGTGTGGTCCTTAGAGAAGTGCCACTAAGAGTATAGATTTGAGGGAATGTTTTCTAAGCCTATGGCTGCAATACCTCTGATTATTTGCGCTAATCAAAGTAGGACAATCTTGCAGTTAATATAAAAAGTAAGACAGGTTGAAGAATACAGCTCCCCGTGCCACAGGTTGCAGGGTAAGCCCTGCAAAACTGTGTTATAAGGTGTGACAGTAAATTTTTGGAATTTGCATTTTCTGCTTGAATAAAAGTTTGTCTTTCAAGCTCTTGGAACTGGTAGGATTAGGACTCATGATAAAATATTCTTCTAAAGAAAAAAAAAACACAAGGTTTGTTTTAATCATCAATTACCAGTCCTTCTTAAAATGAATATTTATTTATTGTGCTACTATTCTAATCAAGAACCGCTAACTTATACAACTTCAGAATATTCTGGAAAAGATTGACTTACACTGAACAAACTATGATAAAAGGAAATACAATATTGGTTGTCTGGTTTTCTTGATTCATAGCTTACATTTGATGAAAAGAAAACATTAAAAGAAATGTTTTTCTGTATGGCTATTGGTTTCTGTTTCTACCTTACAGTACTTCGTATCCCAAGAGAGTAGTTCTAAATCACAAATCCTAGGAGAGATCTCTTGCCATGATTGTATAAATTGTTTTACTAAATAAGTTTAGATTATTTACCCTTCTTAACTGTATATTTTCTTATTTAAATCATTAATATTAGCTCCAGCGTTTGTTTTATTGATCAATAATAGGTCATCTGGTACTATACAATTTTACTTGAAGATGAATTTTGCTTAATGAAGATTGACATTTGCATACACTTGCCATCATAGCTTGCATTAGTGAATATGTGTGAGCATATTTTTTTATTTATCTGACAAGTAGGAGTCTGATATACCAGTCTGATATACCAGTGCTGAAGTCTGGTTTAAACTTGACATTACACTTCTTATAGTCGCAGGTACACAAAAGAAATCTCAAATTATGTGATTCCTTAGCAATGAATCCTTAAAATATAGAATTGTTTAATAGCACTAAACAAACTAATAAGAACTGATTGAATAATCAATGGATATTTTGAAAAGTCTAAGTGAAGTCATTCATATTTTAGCTAGAAGTTATGGTGGCACTAAAATACAACTACTGAGGGAATGTAATCTTACTTCTCATATGCAGCAGTTGAAAGGAAGCAGCTGTTCTAACTTTTGCAACAAGGAGGTAAATGCTGGCTTTAATACTTAAACTTGGAATTTTTTGACTGGAATACACAATGTAGCAGGCATTCACTTGAATGTGTTTATGTAAATCAAATTAAAACAGACTGCTTTGATGGGATGGCAACATTTGTTTGAAAATGAGGCATTTATACACACACATATATATATATATATATATATATATATATATATATATATATATACATATATATGTGTGTATATATATATATATATATATATATATATATATATATGGGATCGGTACTGCTCCCTGAAGGAACTTTTCACCCAAGCACAAATAGCCAGGCATACTTCTGCGAAAGTGCTTTTTACCGAAAAAGCACTTTTGTGTAAGTATGCCTGCAGCAACAGGGAATTGTGGGGGAATGCCTGTTGCGGAGATCATACTACAGTGCGGATAAGGGAATATTTCCTTTTCCTCAATGTAGTGCAATCTATGAGTGAGAATATTAAAGTAGGGGGGTGTGGGGGGGTTAAACTACATTTATTGTTTTTTTTAATGCACTTTAACGAAAGCACTTTTTCGGTGAAAGCACTTTTGTTAATGTGTGTTCGGTGATTGTGGATTCGGACTATTGAACTTTCGTTCAATAGTCCTAGATCCATATCTATATCTATATATATATATATATATATATATATATACACACACACACACACACACACACACATATATTTATATGAACTTTGTGACAATAACAGCATTCAAAGAATAGTAAATCACACCAACTCTTGTAGTACTTTAGCACTTTCGTCTTATTTATTATCAAGACTTCTTCAGAAAGACATGTTTCATAACTGTGATGTTCATAACAGTTATGAAACATGTCTTTCTGAAGAAGTCTTGATAATAAATAAGACAAAAGCGCTAAAGTACTACAAGAGTTGTTGGTGTGATTTACTATTATTTGAATGCTGTTATTGACACGAAGTTCATTTCTTAGTTAAAATTTCTTCTCTTCGTTCATTCGTTCATTTTTTGAGTGCAGTTAATTTTAGTTTTATATATATATATATATATATATATATATATATATATATATATATATATATTTATTTACATGTATATATGTATATAAAATTAGACTTCAACAAAGCTTTTGAGAGCATTCACCTGCTGTGACTCGTAAAATGGGAGATGATTTATTATTAAGACTTAAAATTATAAAATGTTTATGGATGGGTGAGATAAAGGCAAATGGTCCATTAAAATATCATTCAGTCCTTGGAGAGTAGGGTGGTAAAAGGAAGGCAAAGAGAAAAGTACCTGGGATGGCCTTCTCCATCTGCTTCATTAGCAGCTCTGTGGTTGTGGTGGAGATGAAATAATGCATGCTTTATAAAGGTGAAGCAACAATCTGCAACTGAGCTTGCATACAAAGTGCTGGTGTAGCTTGTAAATAATAAATACAGAAGGTTCTGAATTACTTGGAGACTTGGTCAACGTTTTGAAAATTGTCACTGTGGAAGATGTGCGGTACAACTAATTGCATTGTTTTCAAGTGCAACAAGTACAAGGCAATTAGTTAATAAAACATGATACAACATCTGAAGGGTGGCACTATTTTACAACAAGAAAGGGGAGGCAGTCAACAATTTCCTTCCTTCTTGCCTCCATTTACATGTTATGTTATGTTTTTTGTAAATCTAGACTCATACTGAGCATAGAAAACAGAGGACATAAACAATGGTTTAGCAGAATTCAGTCAAACCATCATTTTCTCTAGGATGACATTAGGAAAACTGGTAAACTATGGGTGGCAGTGAGTATGAGAAAAATTCTACCAACATCATCCCTTCCCCTAGAGAAGTACCATACACAACACTTTAAAAATTATTGTAATAAGTAGTTATTAATACAACATTAAAAACAGGTAAATGATACAACTGAACAGTAAATGGCAAAACAAAAGAACATGGATTAAACATATTCAGTGCCTTGGAATTTTCTTTAAACATCACCAACTTAGTTTATAGACCCGAAACAAAAAGGCGTTGACTGCACTTTTTACACAAAGATAGGGAATTAAGATTTCATAAATTGTAAGAGTATAAGTAAGACCCAGCCGATAAGAAAATTTCCAAAGATAGGTTCTCTAAAACATAGAATGTAACTAGGAATCCAGAAAGGAGTGAATTTAGGAAAAGTTTACAATACTTCTGCATAAACAGTGGGTATATACAGTCTCATAGTAAAAGTAGTGAGTGCAGAAGTTCTAGCAGAGCTGAAAATCAAATGGGTCAAGAAATTAATTACACAAAAACAGGATAATTCAGATCAGTAGTGATTTTGTAATAGGGAATATAAATGGGAATAATGCATAGATTAAGTTAGCAAACTGCGTATTCATACATATTTATTGTTATTTGCAAGGACATGTTATTCGGGGTGATAGCATTAAGCTGATTCTAAATGATTTGTAGAATTTAATCGTAACTCATACCATATATCTTCAGCAATTGCATTCTGCTTGCTGGTAAGCCATTAGACCTCAGGAATTTGTTTAAAGTGTTCAGATTTTTTAAAGTAATACTTACTTTTTGCTGTATTTAGATCTATACAACTAGTATTCGTTTTTATGATTCCTGACTACTGATCTGCTTATTTGTTTATTTAACTGCTTGATTCTGTCATTCAGAAATTGTGTTTTACTGACACTACCACTGCAGCTATGTTGCCTCTATGCTACTACGATGTACTAAGACTGCTGTTATAACTGTAATGTAAATCTAATTGACTTAGTGTTGGAGTTAGAAACAGTATTTACTGATTTAGCACTACAGTTCTCTGCTACTGATTCTGCTGTGCTGTTGAGTGTTCATTTTCCTTTTTCTTGTATGCACAGGATAATTGGCTGATAAATGTATTGTGCATGATTTATTAACCTGTTTCCAAACTAAGTTATAGCACTGTGATGCGGTAACTGTTGAAACTCAAACTGTAGCAGTAGCACCTATTCTCCTGCTTTATCCACACTATCCTCAGATTTGTATCTTTTACACCCTCCTATCTCCTCATTACTTCCTTTGACCTGTCTTTGTCTCCTTCTACTAGCTTCATCCTCTCTTTTTTTCTCTCTTCAGAGCACACTCAAGCAAATCTGCAGTCTGCGGCTACCACTCCACCCATACAGTATAAGAAGGAATCAGTACTGCAAAACTAAACAAGGATATACATTTTGAGCCTCAAGAGCAGGGTCAGTCCACCCAGGCATTCTACTTGTATGTTTTATGAGAGTGAAGCTATTACACTAGCAGTATTTCTTAGTAGTTCTCAGTGTGCTAATAAAACTGACTGTTGTAGCCTTGTGCCCCCCCCCCCCCAGCTAGTGCAGTAATCCTAACTGTCCAATAGACAGTATACATTTAATTCAGATTCCTGTGACTAAATTAACCATCAAGCAGCCCTCTCAGTGCTTTCTGCCTTAGTTTGTATCACTTGGAGGCCCACCTGTTTATTTGCATCTCTATACATTCCCCTACATTGCTAATGTATCTCCCTACTCTAATCTGTGCATAAACTGGTTACTAATCAGCAAGTCAATGTGAAGACGCACTCCCAACCTTAATAAACTTTGCTGTCTTTTTTATCCTTCAATTTACAGGTAGTTTGAATTATTACTTACCCCCTCTGAGGCCTTCACTGACATATTTCCACTGATTGCCTCTCTGGTTTCTTTGCATTCCACCTGATTTACACCCCTTATGCTATCTCCCTCCCCCAATAGTAAGTCTATATTAGAATCCTGCTGAGCATGGAGCCATCTTTAAATTTCTAGTCTCCCACCAGGACACAAGTGCTCTTCAGCAATTGCATTCTGCTTGCTGGTAAGCCATTAGACATCAGGAATTTGTTTAAAGTGTTCAGATTTGTAAAGTAATATTTACTTTTTACTCTTGTCTTGGTGGGCTCTGCCCCGCTCCGTTCACCCTCACTAATGCTCGGGCTCTCTCCACTCCCCTTCCCTGTCCTCTATTTCCTCCCGCCACCACTACCTCTACATTT
This sequence comes from Protopterus annectens, assembly GCF_019279795.1. Taxonomy (NCBI): domain Eukaryota; kingdom Metazoa; phylum Chordata; order Ceratodontiformes; family Protopteridae; genus Protopterus; species Protopterus annectens. The sequence continues at coordinate 300,301,422 of NC_056730.1, read as the reverse complement.
ATAGTAATCACAGCCACACCCACAGCTCACACTCACATCACCTCCACCAATCACAGCTCCTCAAGTCATATCACATTATACCACACCAACTTGCTCCACACAAAATACTCCCAATCACTCTCATTCCCACTAGGCATTTTTTACATCACCCACACTACTTACCCATCCACATATAGTGCAACCCTATAATTCCTATTCAGACCCCCACCTAGAACCAACTTAAACTTTACAACCATGACTATCACACAACTAAGCCTAGTCTGTTTTCTCATAATCCTTTATAACACCACAAGTTATCACTCTAGCAATATCCCTAAACATAGTAGAACAACACTACATTATGCACTCTCATATACAGACACTGCACATTATAATAATATCTGTCCACAATTGTTCAAGAAGTACATAATGGACCAATTCAGAACTAAACACATATGCTCTCATTCCTACTCCAAAAAAAACACAATACTTTCTTACACTCCTCATCAAACTCCAACATTTGTATCCACATTTTAACACCAGGCTCACCATAAGTGGGGATATCCACCCCAATCCAGGCCCAAATCCATCCTGTCCAACACAAACTGCTCCATCACAAATTTCAGAACATAACACCCCCAATATATTCATCCCTGGACAAATCAACAACAGCAGCAAAACCAACCATCTTTTAATGATAAATATTAATATTAGAAGTATCAAAAATAAAATATCTGAAATCCAGGCTACAGTAGCACACTACTCCCCAGACATAGTTGCTTTAACAGAAACATGGCTAAATAAAAACATAGCTAACTCAGAAGTTCCCCCTACTGGCTACAATATCATTAGACAAGACAGACCACTTCATAAAGGGGGTGGAACTGCCTTACTGTATAAGTCCAACTTAACTGTACGTCAATTACCAAACTCCTCCCCCTCCCCCAATAATTGGGACATACTCATCTCACAACCTCAACTTCACCCTAAAAAGGTCATCACCACAATTGTGATCTATATTTCATCTGGTAATACACCTGCTACTCTTGAAGACTTCTTATCCTGTTCTTCCACATACTCACAAGAAACCTTTATTCTAGGGGATTTCAACCTAGATTGGTTCACCTGCATATCAGAACCACCAAGTAATCTAATAAATCTCCATGGCTACCATCAGCTAGTCCAAATTCCAACTAGATGTGATGAAAAAATCTAAAAGGGAATCCATCCTTGACTGGGTCCTAACTAACAACCTCACATTGTACCCCCACGCAGGCAGTCTCCCAGACACCTTAAGTGACCACAACATAATATACTTTATACGTAGTAAAACAAGCATATGCAAAACCACTAACTATATATCCACTAGAAACACAAAGAAATTCTCTCCTGAGGTCTTCAATACTTTACTCTGTAACTGTGACTGGACCCCCCCCTAAAAACCCTCCCACTTGACCAGGCTGTTGCATATTTCAACAAAACATTTCTACAAAACCTAGACACTGTTGCTCCATTGTGCAAAATCAAGGTTAGAACCTCTACAAACCCCTGGCTCAGTAAAGAAACCAAACAAATACTCAAGTCCAGAGACACTGCCTGGCTTTACTATAAAAAAAAACAAAGAAACACAAAGCCTAACTAAGTACCAAGAACTGCACAACCATGTAAAAAATGCATTAGGCCTGACAAAAAATCCTACTACATGACATTACAAACTAAATACCAACACAACCCACAAAAAAGTTTGGAAAAATGTAAACCAGCTACTAAAATCCACCCAAAAGGCTACTCCCAAACCAACCACCCCTGACACTAAAGTTTCCATCGAAACACAATTCAACTCCCACTTTGTGAACTCAATTCTATCCTTAGTATCACAGGGTAGTTCCTTCCTCACTATCCCCCCCAACACAAATAACACTAATACAAGCTTTACCCTCAAAACAGTTTCCACCACTTCAATCAAAAGCATGCTCTCCAAACGAAAAACCTCATCAACAGCAGCCGACCTTCTCCCCAGCTATTTCTTGAAACTCACAGCAGATGCTATTGCTATCCCAATCTCCACTCTCATAAACAGATCAGTTGTTGAAAACTATGTGCCCAAACTCTGGAAAGTATCCTATGTTACACCCATACGTAAAGGCGGGACCTCCACTGAACTTAATAACTACAGACCCATTGCTATGCTCTCCCCCCCTGACCAAAATCCTTGAAAAATGCATCCATACCCAGATGCTAAAATATCTCCTAGACAGCAACATCCTGTCACCTACTCAGCGTGGTTTCAGACCTGCCCATAGAACCACTACAGCCCTCCTCTGCTTCACAGACACAGTAAACCGTCTCAAAAATTAAGGCCTGCAGGTGTCAACTCTTTTTCTGGATATGTCCAAAGCATTTGACACAGTCTTGCACCAAATCTTACTAAACAAACTAAACCAATATCATCTATCAAATTCCACTCTTACCTGGTTCCAAAGCTACTTAGCTGACAGGTACCAAGCTGTGAAATGGAAAAATTATCTCTCTCCTCAGCTGCCCATAGCTATAGGAGTCCCACAGGGTTCTATCTTAGGACCACTACTATTCACAAATGACCTTCATACCTCCACACAGCATGCATCAATCATTCAGTATGCAGATGACACTACCTTAATCTGTGCTGCACAAAACATTCCCACTCTTTTGCAAACAACTCAGTTATCATTCTCTGACGTTGAAAACTACCTTACCAAAGCCCAACTTATCCTCAATCCAAAGAAAACTCAGCTTATGATTATAACCAGTTCTAACAAAAACACTGATAACAGTCAATTCACTATCTACTCCACAAATGCTACTCTAATCGCTCCAGTAACACATGCTAAGCTATTGGGAATAACCATAGACTCCCACCTAAAATTTGATAGTCATCTCAGCTTAACTATTAAAAACGTACATGCCAAACTGGGATCACTCTACCGTATCAAGCCATTTCTTACCAACAACACAAGATCAGCCAATGCTCGCTCCCAACTTCTATCCACCCTACTCTATGCATCTCCCATTCTGACTAATCTCAACAAAACTGAACTAAGCAAAATGGAAGCCTGCTATAACAGAATTGCCCTCTTTGCTGCAAATTGCTCATATAGAACTCATCACTGTACTGCTTTGAGACAGCTCCACTGGCTTGAACTGCCCAACCTCCTAACCTACAATCAGCTCTGCCTCTGTCATTTGATCTATTACCTCCCCAATAAGTGTCCTGCCCTCAAAAACCTAGTACAACATCAATCAGCCAAAAGGCCTCTTAGATCATCAAGCAAACTACTGCTAGAAGTCACCAACAGCTACAATAGCTTTGGAGGTGCACTATATAGTAGTTCAGTGGCTAAAAAATGGAACTCTGTCCCCATTTGCATTCAAAACACATCCTCCAAAGCCTCCTTTAAAGACCTCATCAGGCAACATCTCAAGCAAAGTTGGCAGTGCCATGATTGCTCCCCAGGCTAGTGAAAGCAGATAAGGTACACATACTAAACCTAGAGTACTTGATAATAGTTTTCACTCTTACTCACAAACACTGGCTAATCTACAATGTATGCACTGTACCTGTGTACTATGTATGTATTCTACCTATGTTCCAAATTTCAGTTGTACACCACAAATCTATTAATTACCTTTATTTTTAAATTAATATTTTTTTATTTGTTCTCTCCACTGTAACTGTTGATGTGTTGCATACCACTGTAAAAATATGTCTATTGTAATTTGTGTGCATACTGATCATGTCTAAATAACTAAATGTATCTGTAATTTTTCTATGTGGAGCTTTTCTCCCCAGGCCTCTGCTGAAAAAGGGCCTTTTAGGCTCAGTCAGACACCCCCGGTTAACAAATGTAAAATAAAAAATATATGATATATATAACTACTTATGAAGCACAGAGACAGAACCTGGTCACACTATCTAACAACCAAACCTCATTCCAAAATTACAGTCAACTAAGAAACCAAGTCAAAAAACAAATCACAAATGACAAAAAAATATATTACACCACAATACCGCAAAAATATTGAAACAACTCATAAAAAGTTTGGGATGCCATTAAACATTTCTTAAAGCCTGGACAATGCTCCACCCCAACCCTTCTACTACTAACACAACAGACACCATAGCCACCCAATTCACCCTTCATTTCACAAGAGCAATCCTCTCACTAGTAGAAATTGACCTTAATACTCCCTTAACTATTCCTACCATCACTGCTTCTCATCCCAAGTCTTTCACTATCACACCCATTCAAACAAGTCATATAAATAAACTCCTCTATAAACTAAAACCAGCATCACTTGCAGTAGACTTTCTCCCCAGTGAATTCCTTAAACTAGAAGCAGATGCTATGTCATACCAAGTCTCATTACTTATAAACTGCTCTATTGCCAAACAATACAGTATGTCCCCAAGTTATAGAAAATCTCATGTATCATCTCTTTGCACAAAGGAGATTCCTCCACAGACTAGACCAATCACTATCCTCCTCCCTAGCCAAACTACTTGAGAAGTGTATACATCCTTAACTACTGCCCTATCTTACTAACAATAACCTCCTATCCAGCTCCCAGCATGCTTTCAGGCCAAAGCATAGTACCACTATAGCTGTTATAAGTGTTACTAATACTATTAACCTCTATAGAAACAGTGGCCAGCTAGTATCATCTGTATTCCTAGACATGTCAAAGGCCTTTGATACAGTCTCACATCAAAAACTTCTTAATGAACTAGCTTCTCTAAACATTTCCCAACCAACCATTTAATGTTTTTTACAGCTATTTGTCAGATCGACAACAAGCTGTGAAATGGCAAAATGAGACCTCATCCCTTCTACTAGTCTCAGTAGGAATCCCACAAGGATCAATACTTGGGCCACATCTCTTTACAATTTTCACTATTAAACTGAACTCTGCCACCAACTCAGCCATCACAGTACAGTATGCAGATGACTCCTCCCATATCTGCACAGCCTCCTCCCTCCCTGAACTCCTACATAAAACCCAAAAATCATTCTCAGGTATAAAACAATATCTCACCAAAAAAAAAAACATTAATACTTAACCCAATAAGACCAAATTAATGCTATTCTCTAACACCAAATCAACTGAGCTCCCTGATCCTTTCATAACCTACTCCTCTAATAACACCTAAACTGAGCCTGTAAACTACACCAAACTGTTAGGCGTTGCTATTAACAGCTCCGTTGAGTATGATAAACACATTGCCCTAGCCATAAAGAAAGTTTATATCAAACTTGGCTCCTTGTACAGAGTAAATTAGTTCCCTAACCAATACTCCAGACAGTCTATTTCTAGGGCACATTTGCTATCAACTCTATTATTCACCTCTCCCATTTTTACAAACCTTAGAAAAGATGATCTAAACAAACTGGAGGCTTGCTGTAACAAGATATCTAGGTTTGCCACAAACCACTTGTCATTCGCCCAGTCTAGATGAAACAGACAATCATTCAAGGGTTCTGCTCAAGCAGGTTTATTATGTACAAACACAACATGAACGAGGCAATAACTTTAACTTAGATAAACTTATAAACAAACTGACTCTCTCTATTATACATGTTCACTCTTTGGCTGCACTCTCCTCTCAAAATGGCACTGAAGCTAGCACATGCTTACTATTTATATGCACGTGCTGTCCTTGAAAATACTTCTTAAGGTACAACACACATACATATTCTACATCCTCCCTCTTTGAGCAATGAATCATACTTCATTGACAACATTGATTGACATGCAATAAATACAAGATAGTTCTTAGACATCCAGTTATACAGAACTAGATACATATAGGCAATTATGTCCAGGTTGCTGTGTATTTCACACTAGGTCTGCAGATGCGACCAAATCATGTGACATAGAATTTAGAGTTAGGTCTAGCAACTGGGACTGTCTCTGCTGAATGTTCAACCTTGGGGACATCAGGCACATCATCAGAAGTAGTAATTGAAGTTAAGACACGTTCTGCAACAGGACCATTGTCTGGATTGCTCTGAGATCTCAAGTCGGTATTACAGGAATAATGCTGCGATATAGATTCTGATACAGGAAGAAGATGTCTGTGATTTCTCCTGTACTCCACACCTTCAGATTCCACAAAATAGGATCTCGGTTCGGTACATAAACCTCTTACTTGACCAATCCAGTCAAAACCTTCCGCCTTTTGTATCTTCACTGTCTACTTTTTTCAATGAACAAAGAAATCTTCTAATTTTATCATAACTGGACTTCTGAAACAAACATTTTCTGAGTAGTTGGGCTTTGATTGCTCTGTTTTTAGCTTTAGGCCTCAACAAACTAGAACTGATAGGCAAGGTTGTTCTGGTTTGCCTAGATAAAAGTCTTTCAGCAGGTGAGCCAAGTATATCGTCACGGGATATGTTTCTGAAATTGAGTAAATTCAAAAAGACGTCGGTATTATAATGCTTTGATTTCTCTAGCAATTGCTTTGCACTCTATACTGCACGTTCAGCTAGACCATCTGACTGTGGGTATTCAGGACTACTAGCAACATGTATAAAGTCCCATTCCCATGTAAATATCTGAAACAATTGACTAGTAAATTGCATACCATTGTCAGAGATAAGCTTATGTGGACTACCATGGACTGAGAAATGACATTTCAGCTTGGTAATAAAAGCAGTGGACGTTATGTTAGGCAACAAATTGATCTCAAACCAGTTTGAATAAGAGTCAACCAAAACTGAGCAATGCTGATTGCTCCACTTGAATATGTCAGTGGCTACTGTTGACCAAGGTTGCTCAAGAACTTAATATAGATGAACTGGGTCTTTTTGCAGATGTGGTTTAGTACTATTGCATACTGAACAAGATGAAAATACTTTGTCAATGTCTTTCACTGAAGAAGACCAACATACTAGTCCTCTCACCTTCATTTGGTGGATTCAGAACCTGGGTGGCCACAATGAAAAATATGAATATATTCATGTTGTAAGGAAGCAGGATCAACAACTTTAGGACCTTTGAAAATAATGTCATCTTCCATCAACATCTCATTTCTGTAAGGAAAATAAGGTTGTACTTCAGGCGGTATACTGGATTGCTTTGATGGCCATCCTACCTGGATGAAGTGTTTGAGCCTTTGCAAAACAGGATCAGTCTTTGTATGATCTCTCAGCTCATCAAGTCTTGTGGTTGAAAAATTACGCACTTCCATATCATCAAAGTCAAAAGTCTCTGCATCAAACTGTTCTGTTGTATTTCTGGGTGATTTGGAAAAGGTATCAGCCAGATAAATAATTTTGCCTTTTGTATAGACTACTTTGAAGTTATACTTTTGTAATCTGAGCATCATTCTTTGCAATTTTGCTGGCGGGAATGCATAGGCTTCTTTAAGATAGTAACTAGAGGGCGATGATCAGTTTCAATCTGGATATCTCGACCATAAATATAATCATGAAATTTTGAACATGCAAACACAATTGCCAATAGTTCTTTCTCAATCTGAGCATATTGCATTTCAGTTTGGGTAAGAGTTCTAGATACATAGGCTACTAGTCTACCCTCTTGAAGAATAACTGCACCAAGACCCAATTTTGAAGCATCACAGGAAAGAGTAACTGGTCTATTGACATCATAGTATCTTAGTGTAGGTGGAGTGGTGATTTTCTGCCTAAGATCATCAAAAGCTCTCTGGTGCTGTTCTAGCCAAGACCATAAAACATTTTTGCACATTAGTTCTCTTAAAGGCACTGTCAATTCACTGAAATCTGGTATAAATTTGCCCAAATAGTTAACACTACCAAGAAAACGCTGTAGAGCTTGAACATTATCTGGTACTGGCATCTCAAGAATACCTTAGATGGGTCTGGTCGTAAACCTGTACTGGTAAATAAATGAACTACATATGTGACTTCTGGTAATCTGAATTTGCACTTCAAATGACTTAGCCTTAAATTCACTTCACGTGCTCTGTCTAAAACTTTCTTGAGGTTTCATGTCATGGTCTACTTCACCATTGCCTCCGACCAACAAATCATGTATTATTTTGGCACAGGGATAACCTGAAAAGATCTGTTCCATTGCACACTGGAAGACATCACTTGCAGAATTTATTCCAAATGGTATCTTGAGAAATCTACATCTTCCAAATGGGGTACTGAATGTAGTCAGCAGTGAAGATTTGCAATCAAGCATTACTTGCCAAAATGAGCTCTTTGCATCCAAGACAGAAAATACAGTGGCATTCGATATTAGAGCTGTGACTTCTTCGACTGTTCACATAGGATGATGAGATCTCTTTAATGCCTTATTCAAGACTCTTGGGTCTATCCATATTCTGATTTTGTCTGAGCCTTTTTTATGAGTTGCTACCATAGATGACACCCATTCAGTTGGTCTTGTAACTGGACAAATTAAACCTTGTTGCACCATTTTATCCAACTGAGCTTTAACTCTGCTCTGCATGGCTATTGGAACACTTCTTGATGGCCTGACCACTGAACTGACCTCTGGGTCTAATTTCATGGAATACACAACTGGAAGCTTGCCTAGCTTGTCATCGAAAACATAAAAATATTCAGAGGAAATAACATCAGTGAAACTGGAACTGGGACATGTGCTTATATGATGAACTTCTTTAGTAAAGGAAATCAAGACCATTCTTAAACTCTCTCTGACACCCAGTAATGACTGCACAGGTCTTCGAACTATGTAAAACAACAGCTTGTAACTGTTCCCAGCCAAATAACATGAAATCACTATTGAGCCTTCGGTTTGAATTTCTTTACCTCCATAAGCAACAAGTTTCGCACAACTAGCTGCATTATATTGTTCACCAGCCCTGGCTACCTTGAGCTTGATGGGTTTACCATGAATCAGGACAGTACAAAACACTTCACCCTTTGCTAATAAATCTAATGCATTAACCTTTTCACCAATCACTGATACACCATCTAGGTAGAAAGTGGACTGCAAGCCTACATGATCAATTTGGTTTCTTGAGTGATCTTTCTTTGCAACTGAATGAGGTTTATTGACTTGCAAAACTTTTGAAAATGATTCCATTTTTACACTTGTGACATTGCTGACCAAATGACTTTTCTCTTGTGGATACATGGTTGGCATCACAATTACAACAGTCAACAATAAAGCTTGACTTGGGTTTTGCTGATTCACCCTTGTGCTATACTGAGCAACCTTTGTATTGCACTGAACATGCTCTTTTAACTGAACTAGTCTTAGAACTTGCTGGAAAACTACAGGTTTTCCTTGCCACACCCACAGGGGCTGCAGCTGCCATGTGCTTAGGCCTGTTTCTGCTTGCCACATGCTGCATGCTGTCTACATTTGCTCTGGAACCTGCTGAAACCATGCTCTTGTCACTAGCCAGCATACTCGTGTGCATTTCTGTAACTTCATGGATTTGACAAATTTCAATGGCTTTGCTTGATGATAAATTTCTGTCAAGAAGCAAAATCTTTCTCACAGCAGCACTACTGATACCACACACAAGCCTGTCCTTTACATGCAAGTTTTAACTTTGTTTCTCAAGTCAGTAATGTAAACTGCAAATGTTTCTCCTGGCCTTTGATCTCTTGTGTAAAACAAATGCCTCTCTAATGTAACACTGGTCTGGGGGTCACACATTTCTCTGAATTTGCACTTCAAACACTTGGGGTCTTCTCTTGATTCAGCCTGAACAACAATATGATGGTTTTCTCCTTCTCCTTCATACACTGCTGGTGCATACACAAATGAACACTCTCTGTCAATGGCCTCTGACCCAACTAGGCTTAGTAAAATGAATGCCCTGGTGCATGCATCTTTATCTGCATAAGCTGCATGTATGAAAATATTCTACTCTTGCTCAAATATTCTCCAATTCTCTGCAATATTCAGATCAAAGACAAGTGGGCCTGGTCTGTGAAATGCGTCTGCCATATTACCACATCACTTGAAGGCTTTTGCAAGTATGCACAAACACACACACGTGTATATATATATATATATATATATATATATATATATATATATATATGCCAGAAATTTATGCCAGTACTTGTAACTATGCCCAATAGCACATTAAGCCTCCGAGTAATTGAACTCTGTGAAATACTTGTGAAATAAGTCTCCCGGGCACAGTAATACTCTCAAAATTATTGTACTTTAAAAGTCACTTATCATCATTGTAAGAAACATTTCAAAGTAACTGCACATTGTGAATAAACAGTACACAGCACATTGAAATACTTCCAAAATGGTTTTGCTAAATAACTCTTTACAGTGCAAGAAACACTTTGTAATGGCAGCCCTTCATGAGTAGACATACCCAGCACAAGAAACTTTTTGAAATGGCTGTATTTTACTACACTTCATGAAATAGTTACACTTTACACACAATAAACTCTTTGGAATAAATGCACAGTAATAAACACACTGTAAGCACTTTTACACACTCTGCGATGCTTCAAATAACTCTAGTTATGTTATTTAGAGCTTTAGTTAATGTGAAATAGTACTTTATGCTAAAATACTTTAATCTGCCAAAAAACATGCAGTTGTCTTGCTTTATTTATGCTAAATATGCCCTTTCTGCCCTTTATTGTATTTGTTTTGCCCATTTAATCTTTTTTCTCAAGCTCATTTTACTCTAAATATGCTCATTTTGCAAATCCGAGATGACTCTGAACCTCCTATAGGCTTTTCTGATAATCATTCTATCAGATATCTTAATTTTGAACATTTCATTTAAATAATAAACTTTTTATGCTTTTCATTTACTCAATAAACAATATGTGCTATTTGCTTGCTTAGTAATGTGTTTTGTGCCTTTGTAATGTTCTGTTTTATCTCTTTTAATAAAATAATCATTCCTGCAAATTTTCATTACCTTTAGGTTATTTCTGTTTTATGTTATTTTACCTTCAGTGTTAATTCTGCACCTCATCTCTGAAAAGCAGTCTCTGGAATCCTGGTTCTGGCACCATATTGTTCACCCGGTCAGGATGAAACAGATAAATATTAATGGGTCCTGTTCAAGCAGCTTTATTGTGTACAAACACATCAGAAATGAGGCAATAACTTTAACTTAGATAAACTTTTAAATAAACTGAAATCTGACTCTCTGTCTTATACATGTTCACTCTCTGGCTGCACTCTCAAAATGGCATTGAAGCTAGCACATGCTTGTTATCTATATGCATGTGCTGCCCTTGGAAATGCATCTTATAGGTAAAACACACATAAATATTATACACTACTCAAATAGATCCCACCACTGCCTGTCAGTAAATAAACCAAACTGGTTTGAATTGCCAAATCTCTTAGCTCTCAACCAGCTATCCCTCACCCACTCGATTATTTACCAAACTGACAACTACCCTGCTCTCAGAAATTTGGTTCAACCTTATCTCAGCAATAGACATTGGGGTCATCTGGCAAACTACTACTAAAAGTGGCCAAATCTAACAGTAGTTTTGGGGATTCCCTGTTTTCCAGACAAATCTCTAAGATCTGGAACTCTGTCCCCCAAGATATACTCAACACCACCAATGTGCCAAGTTCAAACTTCTCCTCAAAGAACACTTAACCAAAAACTGGCTCTGCTTCTGCTCTACCCCAGGAATAGACCATACCAACTCCATATATCTCCACTCCACATCTATCAGCTAATCTGTTTTTTTTTCTATCCAAGCCTATCGCTCCCTCCCTACATCTTTCCTATAAATAACATTCTCTAAACCTTCTTAAGATAAACCACTAGTATCCACTAAATTACTCATTTTTCTAACTTCTTTTCAACAAATTTCTTTTCCAGTTCCTTCTTGGAACACTTAAAAACACTTTTGTATTTTTCTTTATTTAATCAGATGTTTAACTATGTTATTTACTATGAACAATCATCACACCTTTCTGCCCAACATTATTGGGCAGGATTCACGAAGCCTCCGTGTAAGAGTTATAACTCTTACACGGAGGCTGCAGTTAAACGGAGTGATGTCAGCATGCTCTGCATATTCATGAGAGCATGCTGAATCACACCTAAGTCTAACACGGTCCGTGTAAGACATGTGGGGGCGTGTCCGTAGGTTGAGCCCTGCAAGCGGACACACCCCCAGAAGTGTAAAAGTGCCCAAAGTAGACACCCACAACAGAGTCCACGGAAATGTGAATAAACACAACACAACACATGCCCCTACAGACTATGAAACATAAAAGAAATATAAATGAACATGTCATATTTTTTAAATTGTAAAATG